>NW_027307968.1:7500-10000 GCF_047496885.1 Scyliorhinus torazame
AGAGAGAGTGTGTGTGAAGAGTGTGTGTGAGAGAGTGTGTGTGAGAGACTGTGAGAGAGAGAGTGTGTGTGAGAGAGTGTGTGTGAGAGAGTGTGTGTGAGAGAGTGTGTGTGAGAGACTGTGTGTATGAGAGAGTGTGAGAGAGTGTGTGTGAGAGAGTGTGTGTGAGAGAGTGTGTGTGAGAGACTGTGAGAGAGAGTGTGTGTGTGGGAGAGTGTGAGAGAGTGTGTGTGAGAGAGTGTGTGTGTGTGTGTGTGGGAGAGCGTGTGTGTGAGAGAGAGTGTGAGAGAGTGTGTGTGAGAGAGTGTGTGTGGGAGAGAGTGTGTGTGAGAGTGTGTGTATGAGAGAGTGTGAGAGAGTGTGTGTGAGAGAGTGTGTGTGAGAGAGTGTGTGTGAGAGAGAGTGTGTGAGTGTGTGTGAGAGACTGTGTGAGAGAGTGTGTGTGAGAGAGTGTGTGAGAGAGAGTGTGTGTGTGAGAGAGTGTGAGAGTGTGTGTGAGAGAGAGTGTGTGTGTGAGAGTGTGTGTGAGAGAGTGTGTGTGAGAGAGAGTGTGTGTGAGAGACTGTGTGAGAGACTGTGTGAGAGAGTGTGTGTGAGAGAGTGTGTGAGAGAGAGTGTGTGAAAGACTGTGTGAGGGAGTGTGTGAGAGAGAGTGTGTGTGAGAGAGTGTGTGTGAGAGAGTGTGTGTGAGAGTGTGTGTGAGAGAGAGTGTGTGTGTGAGTGAGAGTGTGTGAGAGAGAGTGTGTGAGAGACTGTGTGAGAGAGAGTGTGTGTGAGAGAGAGTGTGTGTGTGAGAGAGTGTGAGAGTGTGTGTGAGAGAGAGTGTGTGTGTGAGAGTGTGTGTGAGAGACTGTGTGAGAGAGAGAGTGTGTGAGAGAGAGTGTGTGTGAGAGAGAATGTGTGTGAGAGAGAGTGTATGAGAGAGCGTGTGTGTGAGAGCGTGTGTGAGAGAGAGTGTGTGTGAGAGAGAGTGTGTGTGTGAGAGAGTGTGAGAGTGAGTGTGTGAGTGTGTGTGAGAGAGTTTGAGAGTGTGTGAGTGATGCGTGTGGGTGAATGTGTGTGAGAGATAGTGTGTGCGAGAGAGAGTGTGTGTGTGATAGTGTGTGTGAGAGAGAGTGTGTGTGTGAGTGTGTGTGAGAGACTGTGTGAGAGAGTGTGTGTGAGAGAGTGTGTGAGAGAGAGTGTGTGAGAGACTGTGTGAGGGAGTGTGTGAGAGAGAGTGTGTGAGAGTGTGTGTGAGAGAGTGTGTGAGAGAGAGTGTGTGTGAGAGTGTGTGTGAGAGAGAGTGTGTGTGAGAGTGTGTGTGAGTGAGAGTGTGTGAGAGAGAGTGTGTGAGAGACTGTGAGAGAGAGTGTGTGTGAGAGAGAGTGTGTGTGAGAGAGTGTGTGTGAGAGAGTGTGTGTGAGAGAGAGTGTGTGAGAGAGAGTGTGTGTGAGAGTGTGTGTGAGTGAGAGTGTGTGAGAGAGAGTGTGTGAGAGACTGTGTGAGAGAGTGTGTGTGAGAGAGAGTGTGTGTGTGAGAGAGTGTGTGAGAGAGTGTGTGTGAGAGTGTGTGTGAGACAGTGTGTGTGAGAGAGTGTGTGTGTGAGAGACTGTGAGAGAGTGTGTGTGAGAGTGTGTGAGAGAGTGTGTGAGAGAGTGTGTGTGAGAGAGTGTGAGAGAGGCTGTGTGAGAGAGTGTGTGTGAGAGAGTGTGTGTGAGAGACTGTGTGAGAGAGAGTGTGTGTGAGAGTGAGAGAGTGAGTGTGAGAGTGAGTGTGTGAGAGTGTGTGAGAGAGTGTGTGTGAGAGACTGTGAGAGAGTATGTGTGAGAGTGTGTGAGAGTGTGTGTGAGAGAGTGTGTGAGAGAGAGAGTGTGTGAGAGTGTGTGTATGAGAGAGTGTGAGAGAGAGCGTGAGAGTGAGAGTGTGTGTATGAGAGAGTGTGAGAGAGAGTGTGTGTGAAGAGTGTGTGTGAGAGAGTGTGTGTGAGAGACTGTGAGAGAGAGAGTGTGTGTGAGAGAGTGTGTGTGAGAGAGTGTGTGTGAGAGACTGTGTGTATGAGAGAGTGTGAGAGAGTGTGTGTGAGAGAATGTGTGTGAGAGAGTGTGTGTGAGAGACTGTGAGAGAGAGTGTGTGTGTGAGAGAGAGTGTGAGAGAGTGTGTGTGAGAGAGTGTGTGTGGGAGAGAGTGTGTGTGAGAGTGTGTGTGAGAGAGAGTGTGAGAGAGTGTGTGCGAGAGAGTGTGTGTGAGAGAGTGTGTGTGAGAGACTGTGAGAGAGAGTGTGTGTGAGAGTGTGTGTGTGAGAGAGAGTGTGTGAAGACTGTGTGAGAGAGAGTGTGAGAGAGGGTGTCTGTGTGACAGAGTGTGTGAGAGAGAGTGCGTGAGAGAGTGTGTGAGTGAGAGAGAGTGTGAGAGAGAGTGTGTGAGAGAGTGTCTGTGTGAGAGTGTGTGAGAGAGAGTGCGTTAGAGAGTGTGTGAGAGAGTGTGTGTGTCAGAGAGTGTGAGAGAGTGTGTGTGAGAG
>NW_027307968.1:15000-17500 GCF_047496885.1 Scyliorhinus torazame
AGAGTGTGTGAGAGAGAGTGTGTGAGAGACTGTGAGAAAGAGTGTGTGTGAGAGAGAGTGTGTGTGAGAGAGTGTGTGTGAGAGAGTGTGTGTGAGAGAGAGTGTGTGTGAGAGTGTGTGTGAGTGAGAGTGTGTGAGAGAGAGTGTGTGTGAGAGTGTGTGAGAGTGAGAGTGTGTGAGAGAGAGTGTGTGAGAGACTGTGTGAGAGAGTGTGTGTGAGAGAGAGTGTGTGTGTGAGAGAGTGTGTGTGAGAGTGTGTGTGAGAGAGTGTGTGAGAGAGTGTGTGTGAGAGAGTGTGTGTGTGAGAGACTGTGAGAGAGTGTGTGTGAGAGTGTGTGAGAGAGTGTGTGAGATAGAGTGTGAGAGAGGCTGTGTGAGAGAGTGTGTGTGAGAGAGTGTGTGTGAGAGACTGTGTGAGAGAGAGTGTGTGTGAGAGTGAGAGAGTGAGTGTGAGAGTGAGTGTGTGAGAGTGTGTGAGAGAGTGTGTGTGAGAGACTGTGAGAGAGTATGTGTGAGAGTGTGTGAGAGTGTGTGTGAGAGAGTGTGTGAGAGAGAGAGTGTGTGAGAGTGTGTGTATGAGAGAGTGTGAGAGAGAGCGTGAGAGTGAGAGTGTGTGTATGAGAGAGTGTGAGAGAGAGTGTGTGTGAAGAGTGTGTGTGAGAGAGTGTGTGTGAGAGACTGTGAGAGAGAGAGTGTGTGTGAGAGAGTGTGTGTGAGAGAGTGTGTGTGAGAGAGTGTGTGTGAGAGACTGTGTGTATGAGAGAGTGTGAGAGAGTGTGTGTGAGAGAGTGTGTGTGAGAGAGTGTGTGTGAGAGACTGTGAGAGAGAGTGTGTGTGTGAGAGAGAGTGTGAGAGAGTGTGTGTGAGAGAGTGTGTGTGGGAGAGAGTGTGTGTGAGAGTGAGTGTATGAGAGAGTGTGAGAGAGTGTGTGCGAGAGAGTGTGTGTGAGAGAGTGTGTGTGAGAGACTGTGAGAGAGAGTGTGTGTGAGAGTGTGTGTGTGAGAGAGAGTGTGTGAAGACTGTGTGAGAGAGAGTGTGAGAGAGGGTGTCTGTGTGACAGAGTGTGTGAGAGAGAGTGCGTGAGAGAGTGTGTGAGTGAGAGAGAGTGTGAGAGAGAGTGTGTGAGAGAGTGTCTGTGTGAGAGTGTGTGAGAGAGAGTGCGTTAGAGAGTGTGTGAGAGAGTGTGTGTGTCAGAGAGTGTGAAAGAGTGTGTGTGAGAGTGTGTGTGTGTGTGTGGGAGAGCGTGTGTGTGAGAGTGTGTGTGAGAGAGTGTGTGTGGGAGAGAGTGTGTGTGTGAGTGTGTGTGTGAGAGTGTCAGTGAGAGTGTGTGTGTGTGAGAGAGTGTGAGAGAGTGTGTGAGAGAGAATGTGTGTGAGAGAGAGAGTGTGTGAGAGAGAGTGTGTTTGAGAGCGTGTGTGTGTGAGAGAGAGAGTGAGAGAGAGAGTGTGTGAGAGAGTGTGTGAGTGTGTGAGAGAGAATGTGTGTGAGAGAGAGAGTGTGTGAGAGAGAGTGTGTGTTTGAGAGTGTGTGTGTGAGAGAGAGTGTGAGAGAGTGTGTGAGTGTGTGAGAGAGAATGTGTGTGAGAGAGAGAGTGTGTGAGAGAGAGTGTGTGTTTGAGAGCGTGTGTGTGAGAGAGAGTGTGAGAGAGTGTGTGTGAGAGAGTGTGTGTGGGAGAGAGTGTGTGTGTGAGTGTGTGTGAGAGTGTCAGTGAGAGTGTGTGTGTGTGAGAGAGTGTGTGTGAGAGAGTGTGTGTGTGAGAGAGAGTGTGTGTGAGAGAGTGTAAGAGAGAGTGTGTGTGAGAGAGAGTGTGTGTGTGAGAGAGAGTGTGTGTATGAGAGAGTGTGAGAGAGACTGTGTGAGAGAGAGCGTGAGAGTGAGAGTGTGTGTATGAGAGAGTGTGAGAGAGAGTGTGTGTGAAGAGTGTGTGTGAGAGAGTGTGTGTGAGAGACTGTGAGAGAGAGAGTGTGTGTGAGAGAGTGTGTGTGAGAGAGTGTGTGTGAGAGACTGTGTGTATGAGAGAGTGTGAGAGAGTGTGTGTGAGAGAGTGTGTGTGAGAGAGTGTGTGTGAGAGACTGTGAGAGAGAGTGTGTGTGTGGGAGAGTGTGAGAGAGTGTGTGTGAGAGAGTGTGTGTGTGTGGGAGAGCGTGTGTGTGAGAGAGAGTGTGAGAGAGTGTGTGTGAGAGAGTGTGTGTGGGAGAGAGTGTGTGTGAGAGTGTGTGTATGAGAGAGTGTGAGAGTGTGTGTGAGAGAGTGTGTGTGAGAGAGTGTGTGTGAGAGAGAGTGTGTGAGTGTGTGTGAGAGACTGTGTGAGAGAGTGTGTGTGAGAGAGTGTGTGAGAGAGAGTGTGTGTGTGAGAGAGTGTGAGAGTGTGTGTGAGAGAGAGTGTGTGTGTGAGAGTGTGTGTGAGAGAGTGTGTGTGAGAGAGAGTGTGTGTGAGAGACTGTGTGAGAGAGTGTGTGTGAGAGAGTGTGTGAGAGAGAGTGTGTGTGAAAGACTGTGT
>NW_027307968.1:37500-40000 GCF_047496885.1 Scyliorhinus torazame
GAGAGAGAGTGTGTGAGAGTGTGTGAGAGAGAGTGTGTGAGAGAGAGAGTGTGTGTATGAGAGACTGTGAGAGAGAGTGTGTGAGAGAGAGAGTGTGAGAGAGTGAGTGAGAGAGAGTGTGTGTGAGTGAGTGTGTGTGAGAGAGACTGTAAGAGAGTATGTGTGAGAGAGTGTGTGAGAGTGAGTGTCTGAGAGTGAGTGTGAGAGAGTGTGTGTGAGACTGTGTGTGAGAGAGTGTGTGTGAGAGAGACAGTGTGTGTGAGAGAGTGTGTGAGAGAGTGTGAGTGAGAGAGTGTGAGAGAGAGTGTGTGCGAGAGAGAGTGTGTGTGAGAGTGTGAGTGAGAGTGTGTGTGTGTGAGTGTTTGTGAGAGAGAATGTGAGAGAGCGTGTGTGAGAGAGTGTGTGTATGTGAGAGTGTGTGTTAGAGAGTGTGTGAGAGAGTGTGTGTGTGAGAGTGTGTGTGAGAGAGTGTGTGCGTGAGAGTGTGTGTGTGAGAGAGTGTGTGTGAAACTGTGTGTGAGAGTGTGTGTGAGAGTGTGTGAGAGAGTGTGTGTATGTGAGAATGTGTGTGAGAGAGAGTGTGTGTGAGAGAGTGTGTGTGAGACTGTGTGTGAGAGTGTGTGTGAGAGTGTGTGTGAGAGAGTGTGTGTGTGAGAGAATGTGTGTGTGTGAGAGAGTGTGTGTGTGAGAGAGAGTGTGTGAGACAGTGTGTGTGAGAGTGTGTGTGAGAGAGAGTGTGTGAGAGAGAGTGTGAGAGAGACTATGTGAGAGAGTGTGTGTGAGAGAGAGTGTGTATGAGAGTGTGTGTGTGAGAGTGTGTGAGAGAGAGTGTGTGTGAGAGAGTGTGTGTGAGAGAGTGTGAGTGAGAGTGTGTGTGAGAGAGTGTGTGAGAGAGTGTGTGTGAGAGAGTGTGAGTGAGAGTGTGTGTGAGTGTTTGTGAGAGAGAGTGTGAGAGAGCATGTGTGTGAGAGAGTGTGTGTGTGAGAGAGAGTGTGAGAGAGTGTGTGAGAGAGTGTGTGTGAGAGAGAGTGTGTGAGAGAGAGAGTGTGAGAGTGTGTGTGAGAGTGTGAGAGAGAGTGTGTGTGAGAGAGTGTGTGTGCGAGAGAGAGTGTGTGTGTGAGAGAGTGTGTGAGAGAGAGTGTGTGTGAGAGTGTGTGTGAGAGAGAGTGTGTGTGAGAGACTGTGTGAGAGAGAGTGTGTGAGAGAGAGTGTGTGTGTGAGAGTGTGTGTGAGAGAGAGTGTGTGAGAGAGAGAGTGTGAGAGTGTGTGTGAGAGAGTGAGAGAGAGTGTGTGTGAGAGAGTGTGTGTGCGAGAGAGTGTGTGAGAGAGTGTGTGTGTGTGAGAGTGTGAGTGTGAGAGAGAGTGTGTGAGAGAGTGTTTGTGAGAGAGAGTGTGAGAGAGCGTGTGTGTGAGAGAGTGTGTGTGCAAGAGAGAGTGTGAGAGAGAGTGTGTGAGAGAGAGAGTGTGAGAGTGTGTGTGAGAGTGTGAGAGAGAGTGTGTGTGAGAGAGTGTGTGTGCGAGAGAGTGTGTGAGAGAGTGTGAGAGAAGAGAGTGAGAGAGTGTGTGTGAGAGAGTGTGTGTGAGAGAGAGTGTGTGTGAGAGACTGTGTGAGAGAGAGTGTGTGAGAGAGAGTGTGTGTGAGAGAGTGTGTGGGAGAGAGAGTGTGTGAGAGAGAGAGTGTGAGAGTGTGTGTGAGAGTGTGAGAGAGAGTGTGTGAGAGAGTGTGTGTGCGAGAGAGTGTGTGAGAGAGTGTGTGTGTGTGAGAGAGTGTGTGTGAGAGAGAGTGTGTGAGAGAGTGTTTGTGAGAGAGAGTGTGAGAGAGCGTGTGTGTGAGAGAGTGTGTGTGCGAGAGAGAGTGTGAGAGAGAGTGCATGAGAGAGAGAGTGTGAGAGTGTGTGTGAGAGTGTGAGAGAGAGTGTGTGTGAGAGAGTGTGTGTGCGAGAGAGTGTGTGAGAGAGTGTGAGAGAGAGAGTGTGAGAGAGTGTGTGTGAGAGAGTGTGTGTGAGAGAGAGTGTGTGTGAGAGAGTGTGTGAGAGAGAGTGTGTGAGAGAGAGTGTGTGTGTGAGAGTGTGTGGGAGAGAGAGTGTGTGAGAGAGAGAGTGTGAGAGTGTGAGAGAGAGTGTGTGTGAGAGAGTGTGTGTGCGAGAGAGTGTGTGAGAGAGTGTGTGTGTGAGAGAGTGTGTGAGAGAGAGTGTGTGAGAGAGTGTTTGTGAGAGAGAGTGTGAGAGAGCGTGTGTGTGAGAGAGTGTGTGTGCGAGAGAGAGTGTGAGAGAGTGTGTGAGAGAGTGTGTGAGAGAGTGTGTGTGAGAGAGAGTGTGAGAGTGTGTGTGAGAGTGTGAGAGAGAGTGTGTGTGAGAGAGTGTGTGTGCGAGAGAGTGTGTGAGAGTGTGTGTGAGAGTGTGTGTGTGTGAGAGAGTGCGTGAGAGAGAGTGAGTGTGAGAGAGACTGTGAGAGAGTATGTGAGAGAGAGTGTGTGAGAGTGAGTGTGTGAGAGTGTGTG
>NW_027307968.1:70000-72500 GCF_047496885.1 Scyliorhinus torazame
AGTGTGAGAGAGAGTGTGTGAGAGTGAGTGTGTGTGAGAGAGTCTGTGAGAGAGTATGTGTGAGAGAGTGTGTGAGAGTGAGTGTGTGAGAGTGTGTGAGAGAGAGTGTGTGAGAGAGAGAGAGTGTGTATGAGAGACTGTGAGAGAGAGTGTGTGTGAGAGACTGTGAGAGAGAGTGTGTGTGAGAGAGACTGTGAGAGAGTGTGTGTGAGAGAGTATGTGTGAGAGACTGTCAGAGAGTATGTGTGAGAGAGAGTGTGTGAGAGTGTGTGTGAGAGTGTGTGAGAGAGAGTGTGTGAGAGAGAGAGTGTGTGTATGAGAGAGTGTGAGAGAGTGTGTGTGAGAGAGTGTGTGAGAGAGCATGTGTGCGAGAGAGTGTGTGTGAGAGAGTGTGTGTGTGGGAGAGTGTGTGAGAGAGTGTGTGTGAGTGTGCGTGAGAGAGAGAGAGTGTGAGAGAGAGAGTGTGTATGAGAGAAAGAGTGTGTGTGAGATTGTGTGTGTGAGAGAGTGTGTGTGAGAGAGTGTATGAGAGAGTGTGTGTGAGAGAGGGAGTGTGTGAGAGAGAGTGTGTGAGAGAGAGTGTGTGTGAGAGGGAGTGTGTGAGGGAGAGTGTGTGAGAGAGAGTGTGTGAGAGAGTGTGTGAGAGAGTGTGTGTGAGAGAGTGTGTGAGAGAGTGTGTGAGAGAGTGTGTGAGAGAGTGTGTGTGAGAGAGTGTGTGTGAGAGAGTGTGTGAGAGAGAGAGTGTGAGAGAGACTGTTTGAGAGAGAGTGTGTGTGAGAGAGAGAGTGTGTGTGAGAGAGTGTGTGTGTGTGAGAGTGTGTGTGTAAGAGAGTGTGTGTGAGAATGTGTGAGAGCGAGTGTGTGTGCGAGAGAGTGTGTGCGCGAGAGTGAGTGAGTGTGTGTGAGTGTGCGTGAGAGAGAGAGAGTGTGTGTGAGAGAGAGTGTGTGTGTGAGAGAGTGTGAGTGAGAGTGTGTTTGTGTGAGAGAGTGTGTGTGTGAGAGTGTGTGTGAGAGTGTGAGTGCCAGTGTGTTTGTGTGAGAGAGAGTGCGTGTGAGAGTGTGAGTGTGTGTGAGAGTGTGTGTGAGAGAGAGTGTGTGTGTCAGTGAGTGTGTGTGTCAGTGAGTGTGTGTGAGAGAGTGTGTGAGAGAGTGTGTGTGCGTGAGAGAGAGAGAGTGTGAGAGAGAGAGTGTGTATGAGAGAAAGAGTGTGTGTGAGATTGTGTGTGTGAGAGAGTGTGTGCGAGAGAGAGTGTGAGAGAGAGTGCGTGAGAGAGAGAGTGTGAGAGTGTGTGTGAGAGTGTGAGAGAGAGTGTGTGTGAGAGAGTGTGTGTGTGAGAGAGTGTGTGAGAGAGTGTGAGAGAGAGAGAGTGAGAGAGTGTGTGTGAGAGAGTGTGTGTGAGAGAGAGTGTGTGTGAGAGACTGTGTGAGAGAGAGTGTGTGAGAGAGAGTGTGTGTGTGAGAGTGTGTGGGAGAGAGAGTGTGTGAGAGAGAGAGTGTGAGAGTGTGTGTGAGAGTGTGAGATAGAGTGTGTGTGAGAGAGTGTGTGTGCGAGAGAGTGTGTGAGAGAGTGTGTGTGTGTGAGAGGGTGTGTGTGAGAGAGTGTGTGAGAGAGAGTGTGTGAGAGAGTGTTTGTGAGAGAGAGTGTGAGAGAGCGTGTGTGTGAGAGAGTGTGTGTGCGAGAGAGAGTGTGAGAGAGTGTGTGAGAGAGTGTGTGAGAGAGTGTGTGTGAGAGAGAGTGTGAGAGTGTGTGTGAGAGTGTGAGAGAGAGTGTGTGTGAGAGAGTGTGTGTGCGAGAGAGTGTGTGAGAGTGTGTGTGAGAGTGTGTGTGTGTGAGAGAGTGCGTGAGAGAGAGTGAGTGTGAGAGAGACTGTGAGAGAGTATGTGAGAGAGAGTGTGTGAGAGTGAGTGTGTGAGAGTGTGTGTGTGTGTGTGAGTGTGTGTGTGTGAGAGAGTGCGTGAGAGAGAGTGTGTGTGAGAGAGACTGTGAGAGAGTATGTGAGAGAGAGTGTGTGAGAGTGAGTGTGTGAGAGTGTGTGTGAGAGAAAGTGTGTGAGAGAGAGTGTGTGTGAGAGTGTGTGTGAGAGAGAGTGTGTGTGAGAGACTGTGAGAGAGAGTGTGTGTGAGAGACTGTGAGAGAGAGTGTGTGTGAGAGAGAGTGTGAGAGAGAGTGTGAGAGAGTGAGCGAGAGAGAGTGTGTGAGAGTGAGTGTGTGTGAGAGAGTCTGTGAGAGAGTATGTGTGAGAGAGTGTGTGAGAGTGAGTGTGTGAGAGTGTGTGAGAGAGAGTGTGTGAGAGAGAGAGAGTGTGTATGAGAGACTGTGAGAGAGAGTGTGTGTGAGAGACTGTGAGAGAGAGTGTGTGTGAGAGAGACTGTGAGAGAGTGTGTGTGAGAGAGTATGTGTGAGAGACTGTCAGAGAGTATGTGTGAGAGAGAGTGTGTGAGAGTGTGTGTGAGAGTGTGTGAGAGAGAGTGTGTGAGAGAGAGAGTGTGTGTATGAGAG
>NW_027307968.1:75000-82500 GCF_047496885.1 Scyliorhinus torazame
GTGTGAGAGAGAGTGTGTGTGTGAGAGAGTGTGAGTGAGAGTGTGTTTGTGTGAGAGAGTGTGTGTGTGAGAGTGTGTGTGAGAGTGTGAGTGCCAGTGTGTTTGTGTGAGAGAGAGTGCGTGTGAGAGTGTGAGTGTGTGTGAGAGTGTGTGTGAGAGAGAGTGTGTGTGTCAGTGAGTGTGTGTGTCAGTGAGTGTGTGTGAGAGAGTGTGTGAGAGTGTGTGTCAGAGAGAGTGTGTGAGAGAGTGTGTGTGAGAGATGGTGTGTGAGAGAATGTGTGAGAGAGAGTGTGTGAGAGGGTGTGTGAGAGAGAGTGTGAGCGTGTGAGAGAGAGTGTGTGAGAGAGTGTGTGTGAGAGAGTGTGTGTGAGAGTGTGTGTGTGAGAGAGTGTGTGAGAGAGTGTGTGTGAGAGAGAGTGTGTGTGTCAGTGAGTGTGTGTGTCAGTGAGTGTGTGTGAGAGAGTGTGTGAGAGAGTGTGTCAGAGAGAGTGTGTGAGAGAGTGTGTGTGAGAGATGGTGTGTGAGAGAATGTGTGAGAGAGAGTGTGTGAGAGGGTGTGTGAGAGAGAGTGTGAGCGTGTGAGAGAGAGTGTGTGAGAGAGTGTGTGTGAGAGAGTGTGTGTGAGAGTGTGTGTGTGTGTGAGAGTGTGTGAGTGGGAGTGTGTGAGAGTGTGTGTAAGAGAGAGTGTGTGGGAGTGTGTGTGTGAGAATGTGTGAGAGAGTGTGTGTGTGTGAGTGTTTGTGAGAGAGTGTGAGTGAGAGAGTGTGTGTGAGAGAGAGTGTGTGAGAGAGAGTGTGAGAGAGACTGTGTGAGAGTGTGTGTGAGAGAGAGTGTGTGTGAGAGTGTGAGTGAGAGTGTGTGTGTGTGTGAGTGTTTGTGAGAGAGAGTGTGAGAGAGCAAGTGTGTGAGACAGTGTGTGAGAGAGTGTGTGTGAGACTGTGTGTGAGAGAGAGTGTGAGTGAGAGAGAGTGTGTGTGTGAGAGAGTGTGAGTGAGAGTGTGTTTGTGTGAGAGAGTGTGTGTGTGAGAGTGTGTGTGAGAGTGTGAGTGCCAGTGTGTTTGTGTGAGAGAGAGTGCGTGTGAGAGTGTGAGTGTGTGTGAGAGTGTGTGTGAGAGAGAGTGTGTGTGTCAGTGAGTGTGTGTGTCAGTGAGTGTGTGTGAGAGAGTGTGTGAGAGAGTGTGTGTGCGTGAGAGAGAGAGAGTGTGAGAGAGAGAGTGTGTATGAGAGAAAGAGTGTGTGTGAGATTGTGTGTGTGAGAGAGTGTGTGTGAGAGAGTGTATGAGAGAGTGTGTGTGAGAGAGGGAGTGTGTGAGAGAGAGTGTGTGAGAGAGAGTGTGTGTGAGAGGGAGTGTGTGAGGGAGAGTGTGTGAGAGAGAGTGTGTGAGAGAGTGTGTGAGAGAGTGTGTGTGAGAGAGTGTGTGAGAGAGTGTGTGTGAGAGAGTGTGTGTGAGAGAGTGTGTGAGAGAAAGAGTGTGAGAGAGACTGTGTGAGAGAGAGTGTGTGTGAGAGAGAGAGTGTGTGTGAGAGAGTGTGTGTGTGTGAGAGTGTGTGTGTAAGAGAGTGTGTGTGAGAGTGTGTGAGAGCGAGTGTGTGTGCGAGAGAGTGTGTGTGCGAGAGTGAGTGAGAGAGTGTGTGTGAGTGTGCGTGAGAGAGAGAGTGTGTGTGAGAGAGAGTGTGTGTGTGAGAGAGTGTGAGTGAGAGTGTGTTTGTGTGAGAGAGTGTGTGTGTGAGAGTGTGTGTGAGAGTGTGAGTGCCAGTGTGTTTGTGTGAGAGAGAGTGCGTGTGAGAGTGTGAGTGTGTGTGAGAGTGTGTGTGAGAGAGAGTGTGTGTGTCAGTGAGTGTGTGTGTCAGTGAGTGTGTGTGAGAGAGTGTGTGAGAGTGTGTGTCAGAGAGAGTGTGTGAGAGAGTGTGTGTGAGAGATGGTGTGTGAGAGAATGTGTGAGAGAGAGTGTGTGAGAGGGTGTGTGAGAGAGAGTGTGAGCGTGTGAGAGAGAGTGTGTGAGAGAGTGTGTGTGAGAGAGTGTGTGTGAGAGTGTGTGTGTGAGAGAGTGTGTGAGAGAGTGTGTGTGAGAGAGAGTGTGTGTGTCAGTGAGTGTGTGTGTCAGTGAGTGTGTGTGAGAGAGTGTGTGAGAGAGTGTGTCAGAGAGAGTGTGTGAGAGAGTGTGTGTGAGAGATGGTGTGTGAGAGAATGTGTGAGAGAGAGTGTGTGAGAGGGTGTGTGAGAGAGAGTGTGAGCGTGTGAGAGAGAGTGTGTGAGAGAGTGTGTGTGAGAGAGTGTGTGTGAGAGTGTGTGTGTGTGTGAGAGTGTGTGAGTGGGAGTGTGTGAGAGTGTGTGTAAGAGAGAGTGTGTGGGAGTGTGTGTGTGAGAATGTGTGAGAGAGTGTGTGTGTGTGAGTGTTTGTGAGAGAGTGTGAGTGAGAGAGTGTGTGTGAGAGAGAGTGTGTGAGAGAGAGTGTGAGAGAGACTGTGTGAGAGTGTGTGTGAGAGAGAGTGTGTGTGAGAGTGTGAGTGAGAGTGTGTGTGTGTGTGAGTGCTTGTGAGAGAGAGTGTGAGAGAGCAAGTGTGTGAGACAGTGTGTGAGAGAGTGTGTGTGAGACTGTGTGTGAGAGAGAGTGTGAGTGAGACTGTGTGAGAGAGTGTGTGTGAGAGAGAGTGTGTGAGAGAGTGTGTGAGAGAGTGTGTGAGAGAGAGTGTGTGAGAGTGTGTGTGAGAGAGAGTGTGTGAGAGAGAGTGTGAGTGAGACTGTGTGAGAGAGTGTGTGTGAGAGAGAGTGTGTGAGAGAGTGTGTGAGAGAGTGTGTGAGAGAGAATGTGTGAGAGTGTGTGTGAGAGAGAGAGAGTGTGAGAGTGTGTGAGAGACTGTGTGTGTGAGAGTGAGTGTGTGTGAGTGTGTGAGAGTGTGTGAGAGTGTGTGTGTGTGCGTGAGAGAGAGAGTGTGTGTGAGAGAGAGTGTGTGTGAGAGTGTGAGTGTGTGTGAGAGAGAGTGTGAGAGAGCGTGTGTGTGTGAGAGTGTGTGTAAGAGTGTGTGTGTGAGTGAGTGTGTGTGAGAGTGTGTGTGAGAGAGAGTGTGTGTGAGAGAGAGTGTGAGAGAGTGTGTGAGAGAGTATGTGTGTGAGGGAATGTGTGTGTGAGAGTGTGTGAGTGGGAGTGTGTGAGAGTGTGTGTGAGTGTGTGTAAGAGAGAGTGTGTGAGAGTGTGTGTGTGAGAGAGTGTGTGAGAGAGACAGTGTGTGTGAGAGAGTGTGTGTGAGAGAGTGTGAGTGAGAGAGTGTGAGAGATACTGTGTGAGAGAGAGAGTGTGTGCGAGAGAGTGTGTGTGAGAGTGTGAGTGAGAGTCTGTGTGTGTGTGAGTGTGTGAGATTGTGTGTGAGAGTGTGTGTGTGTGAGAGAGTGTGTGTGAGAGAGTGTGAGAGAGAGAGAGTGTGTGAGAGAGACTGTGAGAGAGTATGTGAGAGAGAGTGTGTGAGAGTGAGTGTGTGAGAGTGTGTGTGAGAGTGTGTGTGTGTGAGAGTCTGTGTGAGAGAGTGTGTGTGAGAGACTGTGAGAGAGTATGTGTGTGAGAGAGTGTGTGTGTGTGTGAGAGAGAGTGTGTGAGAGTGTGTGAGAGAGAGTATGTGAGAGAGAGAGTGTGTGTATGAGAGACTGTGAGAGAGAGTGTGTGTGAGAGACTGTGAGAGAGAGTGTGTGTGAGAGAGAGTGTGAGAGAGTGAGTGAGAGAGAGTGTGTGAGAGTGAGTGTGTGTGAGAGAGACTGTGAGAGAGTATGTGTGAGAGAGTGTGTGAGAGTGAGTGTGTGAGAGTGAGTGTGAGAGAGTGTGTGTGAGACTGTGTGTGAGAGAGTGTGTGTGAGAGTGTGTGTGTGTGTGAGTGTCTGTGAGAGAGAGTGTGAGAGAGCAAGTGTGTGAGACAGTGTGTGTGAGTGAGAGTGTGAGAGAGACTGTGTGAGAGAGTGTGTGTGAGAGAGAGTGTGTGTGAGAGTGTGAGTGAGAGTGTGTGTGTGTGTGAGTGTTTGTGAGAGAGAGTGTGAGAGAGCAAGTGTGTGAGACAGTGTGTGTGAGTGTGTGTGAGAGAGTGTGTGTGAGACTGTGTGTGAGAGAGAGTGTGAGTGAGACTGTGTGAGAGAGTGTGTGTGAGAGAGAGTGTGTGAGAGAGTGTGTGAGAGAGTGTGTGAGAGAGAGTGTGTGAGAGTGTGTGTGAGAGAGAGTGTGTGAGAGAGAGTGTGAGTGAGACTGTGTGAGAGAGTGTGTGTGAGAGAGAGTGTGTGAGAGAGTGTGTGAGAGAGTGTGAGAGAGAGTGTGTGAGAGTGTGTGTGAGAGAGAGAGAGTGTGAGAGTGTGTGAGAGACTGTGTGTGTGAGAGTGAGTGTGTGTGAGTGTGTGAGAGTGTGTGTGAGTGTGCGTGAGAGAGAGAGTGTGTGTGAGAGAGAGTGTGTGTGAGAGTGTGAGTGTGTGTGAGAGAGAGTGTGAGAGAGCGTGTGTGTGTGAGAGAGTGTGTGTAAGAGTGTGTGTGTGAGTGAGTGTGTGTGAGAGTGTGTGTGAGAGAGAGTGTGTGTGAGAGAGAGTGTGAGAGAGTGTGTGAGAGAGTATGTGTGTGAGGGAATGTGTGTGTGAGAGTGTGTGAGTGGGAGTGTGTGAGAGTGTGTGTGAGTGTGTGTAAGAGAGAGTGTGTGAGAGTGTGAGTGCCAGTGTGTTTGTGTGAGAGAGAGTGCGTGTGAGAGTGTGAGTGTGTGTGAGAGTGTGTGTGAGAGAGAGTGTGTGTGTCAGTGAGTGTGTGTGAGAGAGTGTGTGAGAGTGTGTGTCAGAGAGAGTGTGTGAGAGAGTGTGTGTGAGAGATGGTGTGTGAGAGAATGTGTGAGAGAGAGTGTGTGAGAGGGTGTGTGAGAGAGAGTGTGAGCGTGTGAGAGAGAGTGTGTGAGAGAGTGTGTGTGAGAGTGTGTGTGAGAGTGTGTGTGTGAGAGAGAGTGTGTGAGAGAGTGTGTGTGAGAGAGTGTGTGTGTCAGTGAGTGTGTGTGTCAGTGAGTGTGTGTGAGAGAGTGTGTGAGAGAGTGTGTCAGAGAGAGTGTGTGAGAGAGTGTGTGTGAGAGATGGTGTGTGAGAGAATGTGTGAGAGAGAGTGTGTGAGAGGGTGTGTGAGAGAGAGTGTGAGCGTGTGAGAGAGAGTGTGTGAGAGAGTGTGTGTGAGAGAGTGTGTGTGAGAGTGTGTGTGTGTGTGAGAGTGTGTGAGTGGGAGTGTGTGAGAGTGTGTGTAAGAGAGAGTGTGTGGGAGTGTGTGTGTGAGAATGTGTGAGAGTGTGTGTGTGTGAGTGTTTGTGAGAGAGTGTGAGTGAGAGAGTGTGTGTGAGAGAGAGTGTGTCAGAGAGAGTGTGAGAGAGACTGTGTGAGAGAGTGTGTGTGAGAGAGAGTGTGTGTGAGAGTGTGAGTGAGAGTGTGTGTGTGTGTGAGTGTTTGTGAGAGAGAGTGTGAGAGAGCAAGTGTGTGAGACAGTGTGTGTGAGTGTGTGTGAGAGAGTGTGTGTGAGACTGTGTGTGAGAGAGAGTGTGAGTGAGACTGTGTGAGAGAGTGTGTGTGAGAGAGAGTGTGTGAGAGAGTGTGTGAGAGAGTGTGTGAGAGAGTGTGTGAGAGAGAGTGTGTGAGAGAGAGTGTGTGAGAGAGAGTGTGAGTGAGACTGTGTGAGAGAGTGTGTGTGAGAGAGAGTGTGTGAGAGAGTGTGTGAGAGAGTGTGTGAGAGAGAATGTGTGAGAGTGTGTGTGAGAGAGAGAGAGTGTGAGAGTGTGTGAGAGACTGTGTGTGTGAGAGTGAGTGTGTGTGAGTGTGTGAGAGTGTGTGTGAGTGTGCGTGAGAGAGAGAGTGTGTGTGAGAGAGAGTGTGTGTGAGAGTGTGAGTGTGTGTGAGAGAGAGTGTGAGAGAGCGTGTGTGTGTGAGAGAGTGTGTGTAAGAGTGTGTGTGTGAGTGAGTGTGTGTGAGAGTGTGTGTGAGAGAGAGTGTGTGTGAGAGAGAGTGTGAGAGAGTGTGTGAGAGAGTATGTGTGTGAGGGAATGTGTGTGTGAGAGTGTGTGAGTGGGAGTGTGTGAGAGTGTGTGTGAGTGTGTGTAAGAGAGAGTGTGTGAGAGTGTGTGTGTGAGAGAGTGTGTGAGAGAGACAGTGTGTGTGAGAGAGTGTGTGTGAGAGAGTGTGAGTGAGAGAGTGTGAGAGATACTGTGTGAGAGAGAGAGTGTGTGCGAGAGAGTGTGTGTGAGAGTGTGAGTGAGAGTCTGTGTGTGTGTGAGTGTGTGAGATTGTGTGTGAGAGTGTGTGTGTGTGAGAGAGTGTGTGTGAGAGAGTGTGAGAGAGAGAGAGTGTGTGAGAGAGACTGTGAGAGAGTATGTGAGAGAGAGTGTGTGAGAGTGAGTGTGTGAGAGTGTGTGTGAGAGTGTGTGTGTGTGAGAGTCTGTGTGAGAGAGTGTGTGTGAGAGACTGTGAGAGAGTATGTGTGTGAGAGAGTGTGTGTGTGTGTGAGAGAGAGTGTGTGAGAGTGTGTGAGAGAGAGTATGTGAGAGAGAGAGTGTGTGTATGAGAGACTGTGAGAGAGAGTGTGTGTGAGAGACTGTGAGAGAGAGTGTGTGTGAGAGAGAGTGTGAGAGAGTGAGTGAGAGAGAGTGTGTGAGAGTGAGTGTGTGTGAGAGAGACTGTGAGAGAGTATGTGTGAGAGAGTGTGTGAGAGTGAGTGTGTGAGAGTGAGTGTGAGAGAGTGTGTGTGAGACTGTGTGTGAGAGAGTGTGTGTGAGAGTGTGTGTGTGTGTGAGTGTCTGTGAGAGAGAGTGTGAGAGAGCAAGTGTGTGAGACAGTGTGTGTGAGTGAGAGTGTGAGAGAGACTGTGTGAGAGAGTGTGTGTGAGAGAGAGTGTGTGTGAGAGTGTGAGTGAGAGTGTGTGTGTGTGTGAGTGTTTGTGAGAGAGAGTGTGAGAGAGCAAGTGTGTGAGACAGTGTGTGTGAGTGTGTGTGAGAGAGTGTGTGTGAGACTGTGTGTGAGAGAGAGTGTGAGTGAGACTGTGTGAGAGAGTGTGTGTGAGAGAGAGTGTGTGAGAGAGTGTGTGAGAGAGTGTGTGAGAGAGAGTGTGTGAGAGTGTGTGTGAGAGAGAGTGTGTGAGAGAGAGTGTGAGTGAGACTGTGTGAGAGAGTGTGTGTGAGAGAGAGTGTGTGAGAGAGTGTGTGAGAGAGTGTGAGAGAGAGTGTGTGAGAGTGTGTGTGAGAGAGAGAGAGTGTGAGAGTGTGTGAGAGACTGTGTGTGTGAGAGTGAGTGTGTGTGAGTGTGTGAGAGTGTGTGTGAGTGTGCGTGAGAGAGAGAGTGTGTGTGAGAGAGAGTGTGTGTGAGAGTGTGAGTGTGTGTGAGAGAGAGTGTGAGAGAGCGTGTGTGTGTGAGAGAGTGTGTGTAAGAGTGTGTGTGTGAGTGAGTGTGTGTGAGAGTGTGTGTGAGAGAGAGTGTGTGTGAGAGAGAGTGTGAGAGAGTGTGTGAGAGAGTATGTGTGT
>NW_027307968.1:95000-120000 GCF_047496885.1 Scyliorhinus torazame
CAGTGCGGCACTGCCTCAGTACTGACCCTCTGACAGTGCGGCACTCCCTCAGTACTGACCCTCTGACAGAGCAGCACTCCCTCAGTACTGACCCTCTGACAGTGCGGCACTCCCTCAGTACTGACCCTCTGACAGTGCGGCACTCCCTCAGTACTGACCCTCTGACAGTGCGTCACTCCCTCAGTACTGACCCTCTGACAGTGCGGCGCACCGTCAGTACTGACCCTCTGACAGTGCGGCACTCCCTCAGTACTGACCCTCTGACAGGGCAGCACTCCCTCAGTACTGACCCTCTGACAGTGCGGCACTCCCTCAGTACTGATCCTATGACACTGCAGCACTCCCTCAGTACTGACCCTCTGACAGTGCGGCACTCCCTCAGTAGTGACCCTCTGACAGTGCGGCACTCCCTCAGTACTGACCCTCTGACAGTGCGGCACTCCCTCAGTACTGACCCTCTGACAGTGCGGCACTCCCTCAGTACTGACCCTCTGACAGTGCGGCACTCCCTCAGTACTGATCCTATGACAATGCAGCACTCCCTCAGTACTGACCCTCTGACAGTGCGGCACTCCCTCAGTACTGACCCTCTGACAGTGCGGCACTCCCTCAGTACTGACCCTCGGACAGTGCGGCACACCCTCAGTACTGACCCTCTGACAGTGCGGCACTCCCTCAGTGCGGACCCTCTGACAGTGCGGCACTCCCTCAGTACTGACCCTCTGACAGTGCGGCACTCCCTCAGTACTGACCCTCTGACAGTGCGGCGCTCCCTCAGTACTGACCCTCTGACAGTGCGGCACTCCCTCAGTACTGACCCTCGGACAGTGCGGCACACCCTCAGTACTGACCCTCTGACAGTGCGGCACTCCCTCAGTGCGGACCCTCTGACAGTGCGGCACTCCCTCAGTACTGACCCTCTGACAGTGCGGCACTCCCTCAGTACTGACCCTCTGACAGTGCGGCACTCCCTCAGTACTGACCCTCTGACAGTGCGGCACTCCCTCAGTACTGACCCTCTGACAGTGCGGCACTCCCTCAGTACTGACCCTCTGACAGTGCAGCACTCCCTCAGTACTGACCCTCTGACAGTGCGGCACTCCCTCAGTACTGACCCTCTGACAGTGCGGCACTCCCTCAGTACTGACCCTCTGACAGTGCGGCACTCCCTCAGTACTGACCCTCTGACAGGGCAGCACTCCCTCGGTACTGACCCTCTGACAGTGCGGCACTCCCTCAGTACTGACCCTCTGACAGTGTGGCACTCCCTCAGTGCGGACCCTCTGACAGTGCGGCACTCCCTCAGTACTGACCCTCTGACAGTGCGGCACTCCCTCAGTACTGACCCTCTGACAGTGCGGCACTCCCTCAGTGCGGACCCTCTGACAGTGCGGCACTCCCTCAGTACTGACCCTCTGACAGTGCGGCACTGCCTCAGTACTGACCCTCTGACAGTGCGGCACTCCCTCAGTACTGACCCTCTGACAGGGCAGCACTCCCTCGGTACTGACCCTCTGACAGTGCGGCACTCCCTCAGTACTGACCCTCTGACAGTGCGGCACTCCCTCAGTACTGACCCTCTGACAGTGCGGCACTCCCTCAGTACTGACCCTCTGACAGTGCGGCACTCCCTCAGTACTGACCCTCTGACAGTGCGGCACTCCCTCAGTACTGACCCTCTGACAGTGCGGCACTCCCTCAGTACTGATCCTATGACAATGCAGCACTCCCTCAGTACTGACCCTCTGACAGTGCGGCACTCCCTCAGTAGTGACCCTCTGACAGTGCGGCACTCCCTCAGTACTGACCCTCAGACAGTGCGGCGCTCCCTCAGTACTGACCCTCTGACAATGCGGCACTCCCTCAGTACTGACCCTCTGACAGTGCGGCACTCCCTCAGTACTGACCCTCTGACAGTGCGGCACTCCCTCAGTACTGATCCTATGACAATGCAGCACTCCCTCAGTACTGACCCTCTGACAGTGCGGCACTCCCTCAGTAGTGACCCTCTGACAGTGCGGCACTCCCTCAGTACTGACCCTCTGACAGTGCGGCACTCCCTCAGTACTGACCCTCGGACAGTGCGGCACACCCTCAGTACTGACCCTCTGACAGTGCGGCACTCCCTCAGTGTCGACCCTCTGACAGTGCGGCACTACCTCAGTACTGACCCTCTGACAGTGCGGCACTCCCTCAGTACTGACCCTCTGACAGTGCGGCACTCCCTCAGTACTGACCCTCTGACAGGGCAGCACTCCCTCAGTACTGACCCTCTGACAGTGCGGCACTCCCTCAGTACTGATCCTATGACAATGCAGCACTCCCTCAGTACTGACCCTCTGACAGTGCGGCACTCCCTCAGTAGTGACCCTCTGACAGTGCGGCACTCCCTCAGTACTGACCCTCTGACAGTGCGGCGCTCCCTCAGTACTGACCCTCTGACAATGCGGCACTCCCTCAGTACTGACCCTCTGACAGTGCGGCACTCCCTCAGTACTGACCCTTTGACAGGGCAGCACTCCCTCAGTACTGACCCTCTGACAGTGCGGCACTCCCTCAGTACTGATCCTATGGCAATGCAGCGCTCCCTCAGTACTGACCTTCTGACAATGCGCCACTCCCTCAGTACTGACCCTCTGACAGGGCGGCACTCCCTCAGTACTGACCCTCTGACAGTGCGGCACTCCCTCAGTACTGACCCTCTGACAGTGCGGCACTCCCTCAGTACTGACCATCTGACAGTGAGGCACTCCCTCAGTACTGACGGTTTCCTCCCAAGAGCCTCGAAAGACGTGCTTGTTGGGTGAATCGGCCATTCTGAATTCCCCCTCTGTGACCCGAACAGGCGCCGGAATGTGGCGACTAGGGGCTCTTCCCAGTAACCTCATTGCAGCGTTAATGTAGCCACGATGTGGAGATGCCGGCGTTGGACTGGGGTGGGCACAGTACGAAGTCTTACAACACCAGGTTAAAGTCCAACAGGTTTGCTTCGAATCACTGGCTCTCGGAGCCCTGCTCCTTCCTCAGGTGAATGAAGAGGTGGGTTTTCGCACACACAGCACATATCGACAAAGCCAACGATTCGAGACGATACTTTGAATGCTGACTGCTGAAGTGTATCGTACACTGCAGGAAAGGATGTCCCGAAGCGTGGTACATTGGCGAGACCATGCAGACGCTGCGACAACGAATGAACGGACATCGCGCGACAATCACCAGGCAGGAATGTTCCCTTCCAGTCGGGGAACACTTCAGCAGTCAAGGGCATTCAGCCTCTGATCTCCGGGTAAGCGTTCTCCAAGGCGGCCTTCAGGACGTGCGACAACGCAGAATCGCCGAGCAGAAGCTTATAGCCAAGTTCCTCACACATGAGTGCGGCCTCAACCGGGACCTGGGATTCATGTCGCGTTACATTCACCCCCCACCATCTGGCCTGGGCTTGCGAAATCCTACCAACTGTCCTGGCTTGAGACCATTCACCCCTCTTTAACCTGTGATTATCCCTCTCTCCAGTCGCTCCGTCTGGACCTGTAAAGACTTAATTACCTGCAAAGCCTCGCATTCAAACTAACAAAGAACAAAGAAATGTACAGCACAGGAACAGGCCCTTCGGCCCTCCAAGCCCGTGCCGACCATGCTGCCCGACTAAACTACAATCTTCTACACTTCCTGGGTCCGTATCCCTCTATTCCCATCCTATTCATGTATTTGTCAAGATGCCCCTTAAATGTCCCTCTCGTCCCTGCTTCCACCACCTCCTCCGGCAGCGAGTTCCAGGCACCCACTACCCTCTGTGTAAAAAAACTTGCCTCGTACATCTACTCTAAACCTTGCCCCTCGCACCTTAAACCTATGCCCCCTAGTAATTGACCCCTCTACCCCGGGGAAAAGCCTCTGACTATCCACTCTGTCTATGCCCCTCATAATTTTGTAGACCTCTATCAGGTCGCCCCTCAACCTCCGTCGTTCCAGTGGGAACAAACCGAGTTTATTCAACCGCTCCTCATAGCTAATGCCCTCCATACCAGGCAACATGCTGGTAAATCTCTTCTGCACCCTCTCTCAAGCCTCCACATCCTTCTGGTAGTGTGGCGACCAGAATTGAACACTATACTCCAAGTGTGGCCTAACTAAGGTTCTATACAGCTGCAACATGACTTGCCAATTCTTATACTCAATGCCCCGGCCAATGAAGGCAAGCATGCCGTATGCCTTCTTGACTACCTTCTCCACCTGTGTCGCCCCTTTCAGTGACCTGTGGACCTGTATCGTCCTGCATCCTTGACTTTTTCTCTATATATGTTTCTGGAACCCACCTCTTCATTCACCTGAGGAAGGAGCAGGGCTCCGAAAGCTAGTGATTCGAAACAAACCAGTTGGACTTTAACCTGGTGTTGTAAAACTTCTTACTGTGTTAATGTAAGTCTACTTGTGACAAGAAAGATTATTACTGATACAGGAGTCTGAGAGAGAGAGGTAGGGAGTTAGAGAGAGAGTTTGTACCACTTTGTGGATAGTTTTGCAGTCAGTGAAGTGAGGGCAGGTCCTCGTAGCGAGATCGCATGTGTTTTCCGAGGTAGCAGAGCGTTGAGGACAGCCCCGACACGACCACGGTCTATTTTGAGACACGTCAGCAAGACAGGGCTTACAAACACATCGGTACGCACCCGTCACTATTTTCAGAGACTTTGAGCACAACATTATCACCACAGGCAGGAAATGATAGAAACATCCTTCCTCAGCGAAGACAGAGCCAGGGCTGTCCCCATCGGGTACAGCACAGGGTTAGATACAGAGTAAAGCTCCCTCTACACTGTCCCCATCAAACACTCCCAGGACAGGTACAGCACGGGGTTAGATACAGAGTAAAGCTCCGTCCGCACTGTCCCCATCAAACACTCCCAGGACAGGTACAGCACGGGATAGATACAGAGTAAAGCTCCCTCTACACTGTCCCCATCAAACACTCCCAGGACAGGTACAGCACGGGATTAGATACAGAGTAAAGCTCCCTCTGCACTGTCCCCATCAAACACTCCCAGGACAGGTACAGCACGGGGTTAGATACAGAGTAAAGCTCCCTCTACACTGTCCCCATCAAACACTCCCGGGACAGGTACAGCACGGGGTTAGATACAGAGTAAAGCTCCCTCTACACTGTCCCCATCAAACACTCCCAGGACAGGTACAGCACGGGGTTAGATACAGAGTAAAGCTCCCTCTACACTGTCCCCATCAAACACTCCCAGGACAGGCGTAGCACGGGGTTAGATACAGAGTAAAGCTCCCTCTACACTGTCCCCATCAAACACACCCAGGACAGGTACAGCACGGGGTTAGATACAGAGTAAAGCTCCCTCTACACTGTCCCCATCAAACACTCCCAGGACAGGTACAGCATGGGGTTAGATACAGAGTAAAGCTCCCTCTACACTGTCCCCATCAAACACTCCCAGGACAGGTACAGCACGGGGTTAGATACAGAGTAAAGCTCCCTCTACACTGTCCCCATCAAACACTCCCAGGACAGGTACAGCACGGAGTTAGATACAGAGTAAAGCTCCCTCCACACTGACCCCATCAAACACTCCCAGGACAGGTACCGCACGGGGTTATGAACAGAGTAAAGCTCCCTCTACACTGTCCCCATCAAACACTCCCAGGACAGGTACAGCACGGGGTTAGATACAGAGTAAAGCTCCCTCTACACTGTCCCCATCAAACACTCGCTGGACAGGTACAGCGCGGGGTTAGATACAGAGTAAAGCTCCCTCTACACTGTCCCCATCAAACACTCCCAGGACAGGTACAGCACGGGGTTAGATACAGAGTAAAGCTCCCTCTACACTGTCCCCATCAAACACTCCCAGGACAGGTACAGGACGGGGTTAGATACAGAGTAAAGCTCCCTCTACACTGTCCCCATCAAACTCTCCCAGGACAGGTACAGCACGGGGTTAGATACAGAGTAAAGCTCCCTCTACACTGTCCCCATCAAACACTCCCAGGACAGGTACAGCACGGGGTTAGATACAGAGTAAAGCTCCCTCTACACTGTCCCCATCAAACACTCGCGGGACAGGTACAGCGCGGGGTTAGATACAGAGTAAAGCTCCCTCTACACTGTCCCCATCAAACACTCCCAGGACAGGTACAGCACGGGGTTAGATACAGAGTAAAGCTCCCTCTACACTGTCCCCATCAAACACTCCCAGGACAGGTACAGGACAAGGTACAAAGGTCCTCCAAACTGAAGAGGGTCAGTTCAGAGGGAGTGCCGCACTGTCAGAGGGTCAGTACTGAGGGAGTGCTGCACTGTCAGAGGGTCAGTACTCAGGGAGCGCCGCACTGTCAGAGGGTCAGTACTGAGAGAGTGTCACACTGTGAGAGGATCAGTACTGAGGGAGTGCCGCACTGTCAGAGGGTCAGTACTGAGGGAGCGCCGCACTGTCAGAGGGTGAGTACTGAGGGAGCGCCGCACTGTCAGAGGGTCAGTACTGAGGGAGCGCTGCACTGTCAGAGGGTCAGTACTGAGGGAGTGCCGCACTGTCAGAGGGTCAGTACTGAGGGAGTGCAGCATTGTCAGAGGGTCAGTACTGAGGGAGTGCCGCACTGTCAGAGGGTCAGTACTGAGGGAGTGCTGCACTGTCAGTGGGTCAGTACTGAGGGAGTGCCGCACTGTCAGAGGGTCAGTACTGAGGGAGTGCCGCACAGTCAGAGGGTCAGTACTGAGGGAGCGCCACACTGTCAGAGGGTCAGTGCTGAGGGAGTGCCGCACTGTCAGTAGGTCAGTACTGAGGGAGTGCTGCACTGTCAGAGGGTCAGTACTGAGGGAGCGCCGCACTGTCAGAGGGTCAGTGCTGAGGGAGTGCCGCACTGTCAGAGGGTCAGTACTGAGGGAGTGCCGCACTGTCAGAGGGCCAGTACTAAGGGAGTGCCGCACTGTCAGAGGGTCGGTACTGAGGGAGTGCCGCACTGTCAGAGGGTCAGTACTGAGGGAGTGCCGCACTGTCAGAGGGCCAGTACTAAGGGAGTGCCGCACTGTCAGTAGGTCAGTACTGAGGGAGTGCTGCACTGTCAGAGGGTCAGTACTGAGGGAGCGCTGCACTGTCAGAGGGTCAGTACTGAGGGAGTGCCGCACTGTCAGAGGGTCAGTACTGAGGGAGTGCCGCACTGTCAGAGAGTCAGTACTGAGGGAGTGCTGCACTGTCAGAGGGTCGGTACTGAGGGAGTGCCGCACTGTCAGAGGGTCAGTACTGAGGGAGTGCCGCACTGTCAGAGGGTCAATACTGAGGGAGTGCCGCACTGTCAGAGGGTCAGTACTGAGGGAGCGCCGCACTGTCAGAGGGTCAGTACTGAAGGAGTGCTGCACTGTCAGAGGGTCAGTACTGAGGGAGTGCCGCACTGTCAGAGGGTCAGTACTGAGGGAGTGCCGCACTGTCAGAGGGTCAGTACTGAGGGAGTGCTGCACTGTCAGAGGGTCAGTACTGAGGGAGTGTCGCACTGTCAGAGGGTCAGTACGGAGGGAGTGCCGCACTGTCAGAGGGTCAGTACTGAGGGAGTGCCTCACTGTCAGAGTGTCAGTACTGAGGGAGCGCCGCACTGTCAGAGGGTCAGTACTGAGGGAGCGCTGCACTGTCAGAGGGTCAGTACTGAGGGAGTGCTGCACTGTCAGAGAGTCAGCACTGAGGGAGTGCCTCACTGTCAGAGGGTCAGTACTGAGGGAGTGCCGCACTGTCAGAGGGTCAGTACTGAGGGAGTGCCGCACTGTCAGAGGGTTAGTACTGAGGGAGTGTTGCACTGTCAGAGGGTCAGTACTGAGGGAGTGCCGCACTGTCAGAGGGTCAGTACTGAGGGAGCACCGCACTGTCAGAGGGTCAGTGCTGAGGGAGTGCCGCACTGTCAGAGGGTCAGTACTGAGGGAGTGCTGCACTGTCAGAGGGTCAGTACTGAGGGAGTGCTGCACTGTCAGAGGGTCAGTACTGAGGGAGTGCCGCACTGTCAGAGGGTCAGTACTGAGGGAGCGCCGCACTGTCAGAGGGTCAGTACTGAGGGAACCCCGCCCTGTCAGAGGGTCAGTGCTGAGGGAGCGCTGCACTGTCAGAGGGTCAGTACTGAGGGAGTGCCGCACTGTCAGAGGGTCAGTACTGAGGGAGTGCCGCACTGTCAGAGGGTCAGTACTGAGGGAGCACCGCACTGTCAGAGGGTCAGTGCTGAGGGAGTGCAGCACTGTCAGAGGGTCAGTGCTGAGGGAGTGCTGCACTGTCAGAGGGTCAGTACTGAGGGAGTGCCGCACTGTCGGAGGGTCAGTACTGAGGGAGTGCCGCACTGTCAGAGGGTCAGTACTGAGGGAGCACCGCACTGTCAGAGGGTCAGTGCTGAGGGAGGGCAGCACTGTCAGAGGATCAGTACTGAGGGAGTGCTGCACTGTCAGAGGGTCAGTACTGAGGGAGCGCCGCACTGTCAGAGGGTCAGTACCGAGGGAGTGCTGCACTGTCAGAGGGTCAGCACTGAGGGAGTGCTGCACTGTCAGAGGGTCAGTACTGAGGGAGTGCCGCACTGTCAGAGGGTCAGTACTGAGGGAGTGCCGCACTGTCAGAGGGTCAGTACTGAGGGAGTGCTGCACTGTCAGAGGGTCAGTACTGAGGGAGTGCTGCACTGTCAGAGGGTCAGTACTGAGGGAGTGCCACACTGTCAGAGGGTCAGTACCGAGGGAGTGCCGCACTGTCAGAGGGTCAGTATTGAGGGAGCGCCGCACTGTCAGAGGGTCAGTACTGAGGGAGTGCTGCACTGTCAGAGGGTCAGTACTGAGGGAGTGCGGCACTGTCAGAGGGTCAGTACTGAGGGAGTGCCGCACTGTCAGAGGGTCAGTACTGAGGGAGTGCCGCACTGTCAGACGGTCAGTACTGAGGGAGTGCCGCACTGTCAAAGGGTCAGTACTGAGGGAGTGCTGCACTGTCAGAGGGTCAGTACTGAGGGAGTGCTGCACTGTCAGAGGGTCAGTACTGAGGGAGTGCTGCACTGTCAGAGGGTCAGTACTGAGGGAGTGCCGCACTGTCAGAGGGTCAGTACTGAGGGAGTGCCGCACTGTCAGAGGGTCAGTACTGAGGGAGTGCCGCACTGTCAGAGGGTGAGTACTGAGGGAGTGCTGCACTGTCAGAGGGTCAGTACTGAGGGAGTGCTGCACTGTCAGAGGTGTCAGTGCTGAGGGTGTGCTGCACTGTCAGAGGGTCAGTACTGAGGGAGCACCGCACTGTCAGAGGGTCAGTGCTGAGGGAGTGCAGCACTGTCAGAGGGTCAGTACTGAGGGAGTGCCGCACGGTCAGTGGGTCAGTACTGAGGGAGCGCCGCACTGTCAGAGGGTCAGTACTGAGGGAGTGCTGCACTGTCAGAGGGTCAGTACCGAGGGAGTGCCGCACTGTCAGAGGGTCAGTACTGAGGGAGTGCCGCACTGCAGAGCGTCAGTACCGAGGGAGTGCCGCACTGTCAGAGCGTCAGTACTGAGGGAGTGCCGCACTGTCAGAGGGTCAGTACTGAGGGAGCGCCGCACTGTCAGAGGGTCAGTACTGAGGGAGTGCCGCATTGTCAGAGGGTCAGTACTGAGGGAGCGCCGCACTGTCAGAGGGTCAGTACTGAGGGAGCGCCGCACTGTCAGAGGGTCAGTACTGAGGGAGCGCCGCACTGTCAGAGGGTCCGTACTGAGGGAGTGCCGCACTGTCAGAGGGTCAGTACTGAGGGAGTGCCGCACTGTCAGAGAGTCAGTACTGAGGGAGTGCCGCACTGTCAGAGGGTCCGTACTGAGGGAGTGCTGCACTGTCAGAGGGTCAGTACTGAGGGAGTGCTGCACTGTCAGAGGGTCAGTACTGAGGGAGTGCCGCACTGTCAGAGGGTCAGTACTGAGGGAGTGCCTCACTGTCAGAGGGTCAGTACTGAGGGAGTGCCGCACTGTCAGAGGGTCAGTACTGAGGGAGTGCTGCACTGTCAGAGGGTCAGTACTGAGGGAGTGCCGCACTGTCAGAGGGTCAGTACTGAGGGAGTGCTGCACTGTCAGAGGGTCAGTACTGAGGGAGTGCTGCACTGTCGGAGAGTCAGTACTGAGGGAGTGCCGCACTGTCAGAGGGTCAGTACTGAGGGAGTGCCGCACTGTCAGAGGGTCAGTACTGAGGGAGTGCCGCCCTGTCAGAGGGTCAGTACTGAGGGAGTGCCGCACTGTCAGAGGGTCAGTACTGAGGGAGTGCCGCACTGTAAGAGGGTCAGTACTGAGGGAGTGCCGCATTGTCAGAGGGTCAGTACTGAGGGAGCGCCGCACTGTCAGAGGGTCAGTACTGAGGGAGTGCCGCACTGTCAGAGGGTCAGTACTGAGGGAGTGCCGCACTGTCAGAGGGTCAGTACTGAGGGAGTGCCGCACTGTCAGAGGGTCAGTACTGAGGGAGTGCCGCACTGTCAGAGGGTCAGTACTAAGGGAGTGCCGCACTGTCAGAGGGTCAGTACTAAGGGAGTGCCGCACTGTCAGAGGGTCAGTACTAAGGGAGTGCCGCACTGTCAGAGGGTCAGTACTGAGGGAGTGCCGCACTGCAGAGCGTCAGTACCGAGGGAGTGCCGCACTGTCAGAGCGTCAGTACTGAGGGAGTGCCGCACTGTCAGAGGGTCAGTACTGAGGGAGCGCCGCACTGTCAGAGGGTCAGTACTGAGGGAGTGCCGCATTGTCAGAGGGTCAGTACTGAGGGAGCGCCGCACTGTCAGAGGGTCAGTACTGAGGGAGCGCCGCACTGTCAGAGGGTCAGTACTGAGGGAGCGCCGCACTGTCAGAGGGTCCGTACTGAGGGAGTGCCGCACTGTCAGAGGGTCAGTACTGAGGGAGTGCCGCACTGTCAGAGAGTCAGTACTGAGGGAGTGCCGCACTGTCAGAGGGTCCGTACTGAGGGAGTGCTGCACTGTCAGAGGGTCAGTACTGAGGGAGTGCTGCACTGTCAGAGGGTCAGTACTGAGGGAGTGCCGCACTGTCAGAGGGTCAGTACTGAGGGAGTGCCTCACTGTCAGAGGGTCAGTACTGAGGGAGTGCCGCACTGTCAGAGGGTCAGTACTGAGGGAGTGCTGCACTGTCAGAGGGTCAGTACTGAGGGAGTGCCGCACTGTCAGAGGGTCAGTACTGAGGGAGTGCTGCACTGTCAGAGGGTCAGTACTGAGGGAGTGCTGCACTGTCGGAGAGTCAGTACTGAGGGAGTGCCGCACTGTCAGAGGGTCAGTACTGAGGGAGTGCCGCACTGTCAGAGGGTCAGTACTGAGGGAGTGCCGCCCTGTCAGAGGGTCAGTACTGAGGGAGTGCCGCACTGTCAGAGGGTCAGTACTGAGGGAGTGCCGCACTGTAAGAGGGTCAGTACTGAGGGAGTGCCGCATTGTCAGAGGGTCAGTACTGAGGGAGCGCCGCACTGTCAGAGGGTCAGTACTGAGGGAGTGCCGCACTGTCAGAGGGTCAGTACTGAGGGAGTGCCGCACTGTCAGAGGGTCAGTACTGAGGGAGTGCCGCACTGTCAGAGGGTCAGTACTGAGGGAGTGCCGCACTGTCAGAGGGTCAGTACTAAGGGAGTGCCGCACTGTCAGAGGGTCAGTACTAAGGGAGTGCCGCACTGTCAGAGGGTCAGTACTGAGGGAGTGCCGCACTGTCAGAGGGTCAGTACTGAGGGAGTGCCGCCCTGTCAGAGGGTCAGTACTGAGGGAGTGCCGCACTGTCAGAGGGTCAGTACTGAGGGAGTGCCGCACTGTCAGAGGGTCAGTACTGAGGGAGTGCCGCACTGACAGAGGGTCAGTACTGAGGGAGTGCTGCACTGTCAGAGGGTCAGTACTGAGGGAGTGCCGCACTGTCAGAGGGTCAGTACTGAGGGAGTGCTGCACTGTCAGAGGGTCAGTACTGAGGGAGTGTCGCACTGTCAGAGGGTCAGTACGGAGGGAGTGCCGCACTGTCAGAGGGTCAGTACTGAGGGAGTGCCTCACTGTCAGAGTGTCAGTACTGAGGGAGCGCCGCACTGTCAGAGGGTCAGTACTGAGGGAGCGCTGCACTGTCAGAGGGTCAGTACTGAGGGAGTGCTGCACTGTCAGAGAGTCAGCACTGAGGGAGTGCCTCACTGTCAGAGGGTCAGTACTGAGGGAGTGCCGCACTGTCAGAGGGTCAGTACTGAGGGAGTGCCGCACTGTCAGAGGGTTAGTACTGAGGGAGTGTTGCACTGTCAGAGGGTCAGTACTGAGGGAGTGCCGCACTGTCAGAGGGTCAGTACTGAGGGAGCACCGCACTGTCAGAGGGTCAGTGCTGAGGGAGTGCCGCACTGTCAGAGGGTCAGTACTGAGGGAGTGCTGCACTGTCAGAGGGTCAGTACTGAGGGAGTGCTGCACTGTCAGAGGGTCAGTACTGAGGGAGTGCCGCACTGTCAGAGGGTCAGTACTGAGGGAGCGCCGCACTGTCAGAGGGTCAGTACTGAGGGAACCCCGCCCTGTCAGAGGGTCAGTGCTGAGGGAGCGCTGCACTGTCAGAGGGTCAGTACTGAGGGAGTGCCGCACTGTCAGAGGGTCAGTACTGAGGGAGTGCCGCACTGTCAGAGGGTCAGTACTGAGGGAGCACCGCACTGTCAGAGGGTCAGTGCTGAGGGAGTGCAGCACTGTCAGAGGGTCAGTGCTGAGGGAGTGCTGCACTGTCAGAGGGTCAGTACTGAGGGAGTGCCGCACTGTCGGAGGGTCAGTACTGAGGGAGTGCCGCACTGTCAGAGGGTCAGTACTGAGGGAGCACCGCACTGTCAGAGGGTCAGTGCTGAGGGAGGGCAGCACTGTCAGAGGATCAGTACTGAGGGAGTGCTGCACTGTCAGAGGGTCAGTACTGAGGGAGCGCCGCACGGTCAGAGGGTCAGTACCGAGGGAGTGCTGCACTGTCAGAGGGTCAGCACTGAGGGAGTGCTGCACTGTCAGAGGGTCAGTACTGAGGGAGTGCCGCACTGTCAGAGGGTCAGTACTGAGGGAGTGCCGCACTGTCAGAGGGTCAGTACTGAGGGAGTGCCACACTGTCAGAGGGTCAGTACCGAGGGAGTGCCACACTGTCAGAGGGTCAGTACTGAGGGAGTGCCGCACTGTCAGAGGGTCAGTACTGAGGGAGTGCCGCACTGTCAGACGGTCAGTACTGAGGGAGTGCCGCACTGTCAAAGGGTCAGTACTGAGGGAGTGCTGCACTGTCAGAGGGTCAGTACTGAGGGAGTGCTGCACTGTCAGAGGGTCAGTACTGAGGGAGTGCTGCACTGTCAGAGGGTCAGTACTGAGGGAGTGCCGCACTGTCAGAGGGTCAGTACTGAGGGAGTGCCGCACTGTCAGAGGGTCAGTACTGAGGGAGTGCCGCACTGTCAGAGGGTGAGTACTGAGGGAGTGCTGCACTGTCAGAGGGTCAGTACTGAGGGAGTGCTGCACTGTCAGAGGTGTCAGTGCTGAGGGTGTGCTGCACTGTCAGAGGGTCAGTACTGAGGGAGCACCGCACTGTCAGAGGGTCAGTGCTGAGGGAGTGCAGCACTGTCAGAGGGTCAGTACTGAGGGAGTGCCGCACGGTCAGTGGGTCAGTACTGAGGGAGCGCCGCACTGTCAGAGGGTCAGTACTGAGGGAGTGCTGCACTGTCAGAGGGTCAGTACCGAGGGAGTGCCGCACTGTCAGAGGGTCAGTACTGAGGGAGTGCCGCACTGCAGAGCGTCAGTACCGAGGGAGTGCCGCACTGTCAGAGCGTCAGTACTGAGGGAGTGCCGCACTGTCAGAGGGTCAGTACTGAGGGAGCGCCGCACTGTCAGAGGGTCAGTACTGAGGGAGTGCCGCATTGTCAGAGGGTCAGTACTGAGGGAGCGCCGCACTGTCAGAGGGTCAGTACTGAGGGAGCGCCGCACTGTCAGAGGGTCAGTACTGAGGGAGCGCCGCACTGTCAGAGGGTCCGTACTGAGGGAGTGCCGCACTGTCAGAGGGTCAGTACTGAGGGAGTGCCGCACTGTCAGAGAGTCAGTACTGAGGGAGTGCCGCACTGTCAGAGGGTCCGTACTGAGGGAGTGCTGCACTGTCAGAGGGTCAGTACTGAGGGAGTGCTGCACTGTCAGAGGGTCAGTACTGAGGGAGTGCCGCACTGTCAGAGGGTCAGTACTGAGGGAGTGCCTCACTGTCAGAGGGTCAGTACTGAGGGAGTGCCGCACTGTCAGAGGGTCAGTACTGAGGGAGTGCTGCACTGTCAGAGGGTCAGTACTGAGGGAGTGCCGCACTGTCAGAGGGTCAGTACTGAGGGAGTGCTGCACTGTCAGAGGGTCAGTACTGAGGGAGTGCTGCACTGTCGGAGAGTCAGTACTGAGGGAGTGCCGCACTGTCAGAGGGTCAGTACTGAGGGAGTGCCGCACTGTCAGAGGGTCAGTACTGAGGGAGTGCCGCCCTGTCAGAGGGTCAGTACTGAGGGAGTGCCGCACTGTCAGAGGGTCAGTACTGAGGGAGTGCCGCACTGTAAGAGGGTCAGTACTGAGGGAGTGCCGCATTGTCAGAGGGTCAGTACTGAGGGAGCGCCGCACTGTCAGAGGGTCAGTACTGAGGGAGTGCCGCACTGTCAGAGGGTCAGTACTGAGGGAGTGCCGCACTGTCAGAGGGTCAGTACTGAGGGAGTGCCGCACTGTCAGAGGGTCAGTACTGAGGGAGTGCCGCACTGTCAGAGGGTCAGTACTAAGGGAGTGCCGCACTGTCAGAGGGTCAGTACTAAGGGAGTGCCGCACTGTCAGAGGGTCAGTACTAAGGGAGTGCCGCACTGTCAGAGGGTCAGTACTAAGGGAGTGCCGCACTGTCAGAGGGTCAGTACTGAGCGAGCGCCGCACTGTCAGAGGGTCAGTACTGAGGGAGTGCCGCACTGTCAGAGGGTCAGTACTGAGGGAGTGCCGCATTGTCAGAGGGTCAGTACTGAGGGAGCGCCGCACTGTCAGAGGGTCAGTACTGAGGGAGTGCCGCACTGTCAGAGGGTCAGTACTGAGGGAGTGCCGCACTGTCAGAGGGTCAGTACTGAGGGAGTGCCGCACTGTCAGAGGGTCAGTACTGAGGGAGCGCTGCACTGTCAGAGGGTCAGTACTGAGGGAGCGCCGCACTGTCAGAGGGTCAGTGCTGAGGGAGTGCCGCACTGTCAGAGGGTCAGTACTGAGGGAGTGCCGCACTGTCAGAGAGTCAGTACTGAGGGAGTGCTGCACTGTCAGAGGGTCAGTGCTGAGGGAGTGCCGCACTGTCAGAGGGTCAGTACTGAGGGAGTGCCGCACTGTCAGAGAGTCAGTACTGAGGGAGTGCCGCACTGTCAGAGGGTCAGTACTGAGGGAGTGCCGCACTGTCAGAGGGTCAGTACTGAGGAGGTGCCGCACTGACAGAGGGTCAGTGCTGAGGGAGTGCCGCACTGTCAGAGAGTCAGTACTGAGGGAGTGCCGCACTGTCAGAGGGTCCGTACTGAGGGAGTGCTGCACTGTCAGAGGGTCAGTACTGAGGGAGTGCTGCACTGTCAGAGGGTCAGTACTGAGGGAGTGCCGCACTGTCAGAGGGTCAGTACTGAGGGAGTGCCGCACTGTCAGAGGGTCAGTACTGAGGGAGTGCCGCACTGTCAGAGGGTCATTACTGAGGGAGTGCTGCACTGTCAGAGGGTCAGTACTGAGGGAGTGCTGCACTGTCGGAGGGTCAGTACTGAGGGAGTGCCGCACTGTCAGAGGGTCAGTACTGGGGGAGCGCCGCACTGTCAGAGGGTCAGTACTGAGGGAGTGCTGCACTGTCAGAGGGTCAGTACTGAGGGAGTGCCGCACTGTCAGAGGGTCAGTACTGAGGGAGTGCTGCACTGTCAGAGGGTCAGTACTGAGGGAGTGCTGCACTGTCGGAGAGTCAGTACTGAGGGAGTGCCGCACTGTCAGAGGGTCAGTACTGAGGGAGTGCCGCACTGTCAGAGGGTCAGTACTGAGGGAGTGCCGCCCTGTCAGAGGGTCAGTACTGAGGGAGTGCCGCACTGTCAGAGGGTCAGTACTGAGGGAGTGCCGCACTGTCAGAGGGTCAGTACTGAGGGAGTACCGCATTGTCAGAGGGTCAGTACTGAGGGAGCGCCGCACTGTCAGAGGGTCAGTACTGAGGGAGCGCCGCACTGTCAGAGGGTCAGTACTGAGGGAGTGCCGCACTGTCAGAGGGTCAGTGCTGAGGGAGTGCCGCACTGTCAGAGGGTCAGTACTAAGGGAGTGCCGCACTGTCAGAGGGTCAGTACTGAGGGAGTGCCGCACTGTCAGAGGGTCAGTACAAAGGGAGTGCCGCACTGTCAGAGGGTCAGTACTAAGGGAGTGCCGCACTGTCAGAGGGTCAGTACTTAGGGAGTGCCGCACTGTCAGAGGGTCAGTACTGAGCGAGCGCCGCACTGTCAGAGGGTCAGTACTGAGGGAGTGCCGCACTGTCAGAGGGTCAGTACTGAGGGAGTGCCGCATTGTCAGAGGGTCAGTACTGAGGGAGCGCCGCACTGTCAGAGGGTCAGTACTGAGGGAGTGCCGCACTGTCAGAGGGTCAGTACTGAGGGAGTGCCGCACTGTCAGAGGGTCAGTACTGAGGGAGCGCTGCACTGTCAGAGGGTCAGTACTGAGGGAGCGCCGCACTGTCAGAGGGTCAGTGCTGAGGGAGTGCCGCACTGTCAGAGGGTCAGTACTGAGGGAGTGCCGCACTGTCAGAGAGTCAGTACTGAGGGAGTGCTGCACTGTCAGAGGGTCAGTGCTGAGGGAGTGCCGCACTGTCAGAGGGTCAGTACTGAGGGAGTGCCGCACTGTCAGAGAGTCAGTACTGAGGGAGTGCTGCACTGTCAGAGGGTCAGTACTGAGGGAGTGACGCACTGTCAGAGGGTCAGTACTGAGGGAGTGCCGCACTGTCAGAGGGTCAGTACTGAGGGAGTGCCGCACTGTCAGAGGGTCAGTACTGAGGGAGTGCCGCACTGACAGAGGGTCAGTGCTGAGGGAGTGCCGCACTGTCAGAGGATCAGTACTGAGGGAGCGCCGCACTGTCAGAGGGTCAGTACTGAGAGAGTGCCGCACTGTCAGAGGGTCAGTACTGAGGGAGTGCCGCACTGCCAGAGGGTCAGTACTGAGGTAGTGCCGCACTGTCAGAGGGTCAGTACATAGGGAGTGCCGCACTGTCAGAGGGTCAGTACTGAGGGAGTGCCGCACTGACAGAGGGTCAGTGCTGAGGGAGTGCCGCACTGTCAGAGGGTCAGTACAGAGGGAGTGCCGCACTGTCAGAGGGTCAGTACTGAGGGAGTGCCGCACTGTCAGAGGGTCAGTACTGAGGGAGCGCCGCACTGTCAGAGGGTCAGTACTGAGGGAGTGCCGCACTGTCAGAGAGTCAGTACTGAGGGAGCGCCGCACTGTCAGAGGGTCAGTACTGAGGGAGTGCCGCCCTGTCAGAGGGTCAGTACTGAGGGAGCGCCGCACTGTCAGAGGGTCAGTACTGAGGGAGTGCCGCCCTGTCAGAGGGTCAGTACTGAGGGAGCGCCGCACTGTCAGAGGGTCAGTACTGAGGGAGCGCCGCACTGTCAGAGGGTCAGCACTGAGGGAGTGCCGCACTGTCCGAGGGTCAGTACTGAGGGAGTGCCGCACTGTCAGAGGGTCAGTACTGAGGGAGTGCTGCAATGTCAGAGGGTCAGCACTGAGGGAGCGCCGCACTGTCAGAGGGTCAGTACTGAGGGAGTGCCGCACTGTCAGAGGGTCAGGACTGAGGGAGTGCTGCACTGTCAGGGGGTCAGTGCTGAGGGAGTGCTGCACTGTCAGAGGGTCAGTACTGAGGGAGTGCCGCACTGTCAGAGGGTCAGTGCTGAGGGAGTGCCGCACTGTCAGGGGGTCAGTACTGAGGGAGCGCCGCACTGTCAGAGGGTCAGTACTGAGGGAGTGCCGCACTATCAGAGGGTCAGTACTGAGGGAGTGCCGCACTGTCAGAGAGTCAGTACTGAGGGAGTGCTGCACTGTCAGAGGGTCAGTGCTGAGGGAGTGCCGCACTGTCAGAGGGTCAGTACTGAGGGAGTGCTGCACTGTCAGAGGGTCAGTACTGAGGGAGTGACGCACTGTCAGAAGGTCAGTACTGAGGGAGTGCCGCACTGTCAGAGGGTCAGTACTGAGGGAGTGCCGCACTGCCAGAGGGTCAGTACTGAGGGAGTGCCGCACTGTCAGAGGGTCAGTACTGAGGGAGTGCCGCACTGTCAGAGGGTCAGTACTGAGGGAGTGCCGCACTGCCAGAGGGTCAGTACTGAGGGAGTGCCGCACTGTCAGAGGGTCAGTACTGAGGGAGTGACGCACTGTCAGAGTGTCAGTACTGAGGGAGTGCCGCACTGTCAGAGGGTCAGTACAGAGGGAGTGCCGCACTGTCAGAGGGTCAGTACTGAGGGAGTGCCGCACTGACAGAGGGTCAGTGCTGAGGGAGTGCCGCACTGTCAGAGGATCAGTACAGAGGGAGTGCCGCACTGTCAGAGGGTCAGTACTGAGGGAGTGCCGCACTGTCAGAGGGTCAGTACTGAGGGAGCGCCGCACTGTCAGAGGGTCAGTACTGAGGGAGTGCCGCCCTGTCAGAGGGTCAGTACTGAGGGAGTGCCGCACTGTCAGAGGGTCAGTACTGAGGGAGTGCCGCACTGTAAGAGGGTCAGTACTGAGGGAGTGCCGCATTGTCAGAGGGTCAGTACTGAGGGAGCGCCGCACTGTCAGAGGGTCAGTACTGAGGGAGTGCCGCACTGTCAGAGGGTCAGTACTGAGGGAGTGCCGCACTGTCAGAGGGTCAGTACTGAGGGAGTGCCGCACTGTCAGAGGGTCAGTACTGAGGGAGTGCCGCACTGTCAGAGGGTCAGTACTAAGGGAGTGCCGCACTGTCAGAGGGTCAGTACTAAGGGAGTGCCGCACTGTCAGAGGGTCAGTACTAAGGGAGTGCCGCACTGTCAGAGGGTCAGTACTAAGGGAGTGCCGCACTGTCAGAGGGTCAGTACTGAGCGAGCGCCGCACTGTCAGAGGGTCAGTACTGAGGGAGTGCCGCACTGTCAGAGGGTCAGTACTGAGGGAGTGCCGCATTGTCAGAGGGTCAGTACTGAGGGAGCGCCGCACTGTCAGAGGGTCAGTACTGAGGGAGTGCCGCACTGTCAGAGGGTCAGTACTGAGGGAGTGCCGCACTGTCAGAGGGTCAGTACTGAGGGAGTGCCGCACTGTCAGAGGGTCAGTACTGAGGGAGCGCTGCACTGTCAGAGGGTCAGTACTGAGGGAGCGCCGCACTGTCAGAGGGTCAGTGCTGAGGGAGTGCCGCACTGTCAGAGGGTCAGTACTGAGGGAGTGCCGCACTGTCAGAGAGTCAGTACTGAGGGAGTGCTGCACTGTCAGAGGGTCAGTGCTGAGGGAGTGCCGCACTGTCAGAGGGTCAGTACTGAGGGAGTGCCGCACTGTCAGAGAGTCAGTACTGAGGGAGTGCCGCACTGTCAGAGGGTCAGTACTGAGGGAGTGCCGCACTGTCAGAGGGTCAGTACTGAGGAGGTGCCGCACTGACAGAGGGTCAGTGCTGAGGGAGTGCCGCACTGTCAGAGAGTCAGTACTGAGGGAGTGCCGCACTGTCAGAGGGTCCGTACTGAGGGAGTGCTGCACTGTCAGAGGGTCAGTACTGAGGGAGTGCTGCACTGTCAGAGGGTCAGTACTGAGGGAGTGCCGCACTGTCAGAGGGTCAGTACTGAGGGAGTGCCGCACTGTCAGAGGGTCAGTACTGAGGGAGTGCCGCACTGTCAGAGGGTCATTACTGAGGGAGTGCTGCACTGTCAGAGGGTCAGTACTGAGGGAGTGCTGCACTGTCGGAGGGTCAGTACTGAGGGAGTGCCGCACTGTCAGAGGGTCAGTACTGGGGGAGCGCCGCACTGTCAGAGGGTCAGTACTGAGGGAGTGCTGCACTGTCAGAGGGTCAGTACTGAGGGAGTGCCGCACTGTCAGAGGGTCAGTACTGAGGGAGTGCTGCACTGTCAGAGGGTCAGTACTGAGGGAGTGCTGCACTGTCGGAGAGTCAGTACTGAGGGAGTGCCGCACTGTCAGAGGGTCAGTACTGAGGGAGTGCCGCACTGTCAGAGGGTCAGTACTGAGGGAGTGCCGCCCTGTCAGAGGGTCAGTACTGAGGGAGTGCCGCACTGTCAGAGGGTCAGTACTGAGGGAGTGCCGCACTGTCAGAGGGTCAGTACTGAGGGAGTACCGCATTGTCAGAGGGTCAGTACTGAGGGAGCGCCGCACTGTCAGAGGGTCAGTACTGAGGGAGCGCCGCACTGTCAGAGGGTCAGTACTGAGGGAGTGCCGCACTGTCAGAGGGTCAGTGCTGAGGGAGTGCCGCACTGTCAGAGGGTCAGTACTAAGGGAGTGCCGCACTGTCAGAGGGTCAGTACTGAGGGAGTGCCGCACTGTCAGAGGGTCAGTACAAAGGGAGTGCCGCACTGTCAGAGGGTCAGTACTAAGGGAGTGCCGCACTGTCAGAGGGTCAGTACTTAGGGAGTGCCGCACTGTCAGAGGGTCAGTACTGAGCGAGCGCCGCACTGTCAGAGGGTCAGTACTGAGGGAGTGCCGCACTGTCAGAGGGTCAGTACTGAGGGAGTGCCGCATTGTCAGAGGGTCAGTACTGAGGGAGCGCCGCACTGTCAGAGGGTCAGTACTGAGGGAGTGCCGCACTGTCAGAGGGTCAGTACTGAGGGAGTGCCGCACTGTCAGAGGGTCAGTACTGAGGGAGCGCTGCACTGTCAGAGGGTCAGTACTGAGGGAGCGCCGCACTGTCAGAGGGTCAGTGCTGAGGGAGTGCCGCACTGTCAGAGGGTCAGTACTGAGGGAGTGCCGCACTGTCAGAGAGTCAGTACTGAGGGAGTGCTGCACTGTCAGAGGGTCAGTGCTGAGGGAGTGCCGCACTGTCAGAGGGTCAGTACTGAGGGAGTGCCGCACTGTCAGAGAGTCAGTACTGAGGGAGTGCTGCACTGTCAGAGGGTCAGTACTGAGGGAGTGACGCACTGTCAGAGGGTCAGTACTGAGGGAGTGCCGCACTGTCAGAGGGTCAGTACTGAGGGAGTGCCGCACTGTCAGAGGGTCAGTACTGAGGGAGTGCCGCACTGACAGAGGGTCAGTGCTGAGGGAGTGCCGCACTGTCAGAGGATCAGTACTGAGGGAGCGCCGCACTGTCAGAGGGTCAGTACTGAGAGAGTGCCGCACTGTCAGAGGGTCAGTACTGAGGGAGTGCCGCACTGCCAGAGGGTCAGTACTGAGGTAGTGCCGCACTGTCAGAGGGTCAGTACATAGGGAGTGCCGCACTGTCAGAGGGTCAGTACTGAGGGAGTGCCGCACTGACAGAGGGTCAGTGCTGAGGGAGTGCCGCACTGTCAGAGGGTCAGTACAGAGGGAGTGCCGCACTGTCAGAGGGTCAGTACTGAGGGAGTGCCGCACTGTCAGAGGGTCAGTACTGAGGGAGCGCCGCACTGTCAGAGGGTCAGTACTGAGGGAGTGCCGCACTGTCAGAGAGTCAGTACTGAGGGAGCGCCGCACTGTCAGAGGGTCAGTACTGAGGGAGTGCCGCCCTGTCAGAGGGTCAGTACTGAGGGAGCGCCGCACTGTCAGAGGGTCAGTACTGAGGGAGTGCCGCCCTGTCAGAGGGTCAGTACTGAGGGAGCGCCGCACTGTCAGAGGGTCAGTACTGAGGGAGCGCCGCACTGTCAGAGGGTCAGCACTGAGGGAGTGCCGCACTGTCCGAGGGTCAGTACTGAGGGAGTGCCGCACTGTCAGAGGGTCAGTACTGAGGGAGTGCTGCAATGTCAGAGGGTCAGCACTGAGGGAGCGCCGCACTGTCAGAGGGTCAGTACTGAGGGAGTGCCGCACTGTCAGAGGGTCAGGACTGAGGGAGTGCTGCACTGTCAGGGGGTCAGTGCTGAGGGAGTGCTGCACTGTCAGAGGGTCAGTACTGAGGGAGTGCCGCACTGTCAGAGGGTCAGTGCTGAGGGAGTGCCGCACTGTCAGGGGGTCAGTACTGAGGGAGCGCCGCACTGTCAGAGGGTCAGTACTGAGGGAGTGCCGCACTATCAGAGGGTCAGTACTGAGGGAGTGCCGCACTGTCAGAGAGTCAGTACTGAGGGAGTGCTGCACTGTCAGAGGGTCAGTGCTGAGGGAGTGCCGCACTGTCAGAGGGTCAGTACTGAGGGAGTGCTGCACTGTCAGAGGGTCAGTACTGAGGGAGTGACGCACTGTCAGAAGGTCAGTACTGAGGGAGTGCCGCACTGTCAGAGGGTCAGTACTGAGGGAGTGCCGCACTGCCAGAGGGTCAGTACTGAGGGAGTGCCGCACTGTCAGAGGGTCAGTACTGAGGGAGTGCCGCACTGTCAGAGGGTCAGTACTGAGGGAGTGCCGCACTGCCAGAGGGTCAGTACTGAGGGAGTGCCGCACTGTCAGAGGGTCAGTACTGAGGGAGTGACGCACTGTCAGAGTGTCAGTACTGAGGGAGTGCCGCACTGTCAGAGGGTCAGTACAGAGGGAGTGCCGCACTGTCAGAGGGTCAGTACTGAGGGAGTGCCGCACTGACAGAGGGTCAGTGCTGAGGGAGTGCCGCACTGTCAGAGGATCAGTACAGAGGGAGTGCCGCACTGTCAGAGGGTCAGTACTGAGGGAGTGCCGCACTGTCAGAGGGTCAGTACTGAGGGAGCGCCGCACTGTCAGAGGGTCAGTACTGAGGGAGTGCCGCACTGTCAGAGAGTCAGTACTGAGGGAGCGCCGCACTGTCAGAGGGTCAGTACTGAGGGAGTGCCGCCCTGTCAGAGGGTCAGTATTGAGGGAGCGCCGCACTGTCAGAGGGTCAGTACTGAGGGTAGTGCCGCCCTGTCAGAGGGTCAGTACTGAGGGAGCGCCGCACTGTCAGAGGGTCAGTACTGAGGGAGCGCCGCACTGTCAGAGGGTCAGTACTGAGGGAGCGCCGCACTGTCAGAGGGTCAGTACTGAGGGAGCGCCGCACTGTCAGAGGGTCAGTACTGAGGGAGTGCTGCACTGTCAGAGGGTCAGCACTGAGGGAGTGCCGCACTGTCCGAGGGTCAGTACTGAGGGAGTGCCGCACTGTCAGAGGGTCAGTACTGAGGGAGTGCTGCACTGTCAGAGGGTCAGCACTGAGGGAGCGCCGCACTGTCAGAGGGTCAGTACTGAGGGAGTGCCGCACTGTCAGAGGGTCAGGACTGAGGGAGTGCTCCACTGTCAGGGGTCAGTACTGAGGAAGTGCTGCACTGTCAGAGGGTCAGTACTGAGGGAGTGCCGCACTGTCAGAGGGTCAGTGCTGAGGGAGTGCTGCACTGTCAGAGGGTCAGTACTGAGGGAGTGCCGCACTGTCAGAGGGTCAGTGCTGAGGGAGTGCTGCACTGTCAGAGGGTCAGTACGGAGGGAGTGCCGCACTGTCAGAGGGTCAGTACTGAGGGAGTGCTGCACTGTCAGAGGATCAGTACTGAGGGAGTGCCGCACTGTCCGAGAGTCAGTACTGAGGGAGTGACGCACTGTCAGAGGGTCAGTACTGAGGGAGTGCCGCACTGTCAGAGGGTCAGTGCTGAGGGAGTGCCGCACTGTCAGAGGGTCAGTACAGAGGGAGTGCCGCACTGTCAGAGGGTCAGTACTGAGGGAGTGCCGCACTGTCAGAGGGTCAGTACTGAGGGGAGCGCCGCACTGTCAGAGGGTCAGTACTGAGGGAGTGCCGCACTGTCAGAGAGTCAGTACTGAGGAGCGCCGCACTGTCAGAGGGTTCAGTACTGAGGGAGTGCCGCCCTGTCAGAGGGTCAGTACTGAGGGAGCGCCGCACTGTCAGAGGGTCAGTACTGAGGGAGCGCCGCACTGTCAGAGGGTCAGTACTGAGGGAGTGCTGCACTGTCAGAGGGTCAGTACTGAGGGAGTGCCGCACTGTCCGAGGGTCAGTACTGAGGGAGAGCTGCACTGTCAGAGGGTCAGTACGGAGGGGAGTGCTGCACTGTCAGAGGGTCAGTACTGAGGGAGTGCCGCACTGTCAGAGGGACAGTACTGAGGGAGTGCCGCACTGTCAGAGGGTCAGTACTGAGGGAGTGCCGCACTGTCAGAGGGTCAGTACTGAGGGAGTGCTGCACTGTCAGAGGGTCAGTACTGAGGGAGCGCTGCACTGTCAGAGGGTCAGTACTGAGGGAGTGCTGCACTGTCAGAGGGTCAGTACTGAGGGAGCGCTGCACTGTCAGAGGGTCAGTACTGAGGGAGTGCCGCACTGTCAGAGGGTCAGTACCGAGGGAGTGCCGCACTGTCAGAGGGTCAGTACTGAGGGAGTGCTGCACTGTCAGAGGGTCAGTACTGAGGGAGTGGACGCACTGTCAGAGGGTCAGTACTGAGGGAGTGCCGCACTGTCAGAGGGTCAGTACTGAGGGAGTGCTGCACTGTCAGAGGGTCAGTACTGAGGGAGTGCTGCACTGTCAGAGGGTCAGTACTGAGGGAGTGCTGCACTGTCAGAGGGTCAGTACTGAGGGAGTGCCGCACTGTCAGAGGGTCAGTACCGAGGGAGTGCCGCACTGTCAGAGGGTCAGTACTGAGGGAGTGCTGCACTGTCAGAGGGTCAGTACTGAGGGAGTGACGCACTGTCAGAGGGTCAGTACTGAGGGAGTGCCGCACTGTCAGAGGGTCAGTACTGAGGGAGTGCTGCACTGTCAGAGGGTCAGTACTGAGGGAGTGCTGCACTGTCAGAGGGTCAGTACCTGAGGGAGTGCTGCACTGTCAGAGGGTCGTACTGAGGGAGTGCTGCACTGTCGGAGGGTCAGTACTGAGGGAGTGCTGCACTGTCAGAGGGTCAGTACTGAGGGAGTGCCGCACTGTCAGAGGGTCAGTACCGAGGGAGTGACGCACTGTCAGAGGGTCAGTACTGAGGGAGTGCCGCACTGTCAGAGGGTCAGTACTGTGGGAGTGCCGCACTGTCGGAGGGTCAGTACTGAGGGAGTGCCGCACTGTC